>NC_039358.1:105436088-105467411 GCF_003573695.1 Papaver somniferum
GGGGGGGGGGGGGGATCATTAGCCTTGTTGAAGGCCTTCGTCTAAAAAAATATGAAAAAATCATGATAAACAGTGTACTCTCAAGTCTTCCGATATACTTCTTGACAATGTTTCAAATGTCAATGTTTGCGGTAAAGGAGTTGGATAATATAATGAGAGATTTCATGTGGGGGTCAACAAATACTAAAAAGAAGAAGAGTTGGGTCAGTTGGGCTAAAGTGAATGTTCCTAAATGCATGGGTGGAACTGGAATTAGGAAGATGAAGTTGGTTCACAAGGCCTTGCACACCAAGTGGATCTGGAGATATGGCAGTGAGAAAAAGGCTTTATGGAGGAATAAATTCTAGTGTTTTTTTCCCAAATGATAGTATAATAACAGTTGGCTCTAGTTTGTGAGGTGGTATCCTTAACTCCAAAGAGGTAGTGACTAATAATACTTCTTTTCAAGTTAAAGATGGTGCAGGGGCTTATTTTTGGCTCGACACATGGATTGGTGAAAATTCTCTTAAGCTTGCTTTTTCTTTTTTGTTCAAGTGTCTAAAAACAAGAATGCAACTATAAAAGATATGATTTCTACTGATTCTACGTGGGAGTTCAGTTTTAGTAGGAATTTGAATGAGATGGAGCTCGGGGAGGTAGTAAGACTACAATAACTGTTGGAGATCCTTCTATGGTAATGGAAGGAAGAGATTAGAGGATTTAGAAATCAGGTAAGAATTTTTCTGTAGCCAATGTTCATGAATTCTTACATACCGATGGCTATTTGAAGTTCCCTCATAAACATATTTGAAACCAAAAAATACCTCTAAAAGTCTCGTTTCTAGTCTGGAACTTATGCTTTCAAGATGCTCCAACTTTGGATTACCTTTACAAAATTGGTACAATTCAAGACGCTGGGTGTTTGTAATGCCAGTCTGAGAGTGAATCTAATGAATACCTTTTACTTCATTGCACTTACACAAAGCAAGTACGGGATTATTTTCTAGATACTTTTAGTGTTAGGTGGGTGCAGCCGAATAGTGTAAATGATATATAGGAATTGGGTCCAAATAAGAATAGTAAAAGAGATAGAAGATTATGGGGTATGGTGTCGTTTGCAATCTGGTTGATTGTGTGGAAGGAGAGGAATGATAGGGTTTTTAACAACTGAGCTAGGCCTGCGAAGCAAATCATAATTGCAGTGAAGTGTTTTCTCCTCAACTGGTCTATTCACACTGATTTTTTTTCGAAGATATTTCGCTTTTAAACTATCATTTGTAACTGGCATGTTGTCTTATGCAATTAACCCATTATTTTCTTTCGTTGTTTGTCACTATTTTCTTTCTTTTCTTGTATGTTTTTGTCACTATTTTAGTAACTCATTGATCTATTAATAAATTTTGCCTTTGTTTGTCAAAAAAATAGTGAAGTACTTTTTTTCTGTTCGTTGTTTTAATATAAAAGAAAATTTCATTCTACTAATGATTGTTATTGATTACATCTGTTTCAATTGGACCTGCAAGTTGCGATGGCCAATTGCTACACCGTGCTTCAGCTACTGATAAAGTTTTGGCGTAAGCTGTGCAACATTGTTTCCTAAACTGGGAATATAAGAACATTTTCAGCTATCTAATGAACTAAGAAAATAAATTGCAATGGTTATGTTCAGGCAACCAAGTCAAACCCACCGTTGATGTGGCGCTGACTTGACTTTGACTTTTAAATTTTTTGGTATTCTATAAGTTTTTCTTATTTCCCACCTCCACTTTCCCTATTTTCTATCCTTCATAATTTCTAAAATTATCTACTTTTTAATTTAGTTTTTCTTATTTACCACCTACAAAAGTCAAATCACGCACGATCATGAGTTTTGTTTGTCTTTTCTTCCTTACTAATCAAAAATACCATTAAAAGTCCAACAAGTTAGAAACTTGACTTCAGATTTTATTCAATTTTTATAGTACATTTATATAAATTAATCGGTGATTAATCGGTTAATTATCACAAGGAAGATTTCCATTATTGAAAATCTAGTTTTGCTGCGAATACTCTTTTTTTGTTGTTTCCTTCAGTATGAAAAGCCTTTGGACAGCATAGCAACAGGTACGGTCAGTTGCTTGTGTCCTCCATATCAGATTCTTCTTTGATAAGATGGTGTAGTCAAGTATAACCCTGATCCATTTATACATCTCTTTAGGTGTATTGCGCCCAAGAAGATCATAATACGAACACTTGAAAAACAAAATTCTTAGGGCATGCCAACGTAGCCTACTAGCCTGTATTTAAGGCTTAGCAGAAAGGAAAATAAAGGCATAGTTAAAGTTCATAAGTTGTGAAAGAGGAGTTGGCGTATGTGTATAGAAAGTTCAAATGCTTTATGCATTTACTTGATCACGAGGGTGTAAATACGTTGCATAATTTCTCGAACCTAGAATTGATACTTCATATTGCATCCATTATATGCATCTTAATTGTGATAACATTAAGCGCCGTAAAATACCTGAATTATATTACTATATATTGTGTTGGTATATCCACCGCTGTTTTGAGCCTATGATGGTTGTGGGCGCAATCAAATTAGTAATATTATTTCCACTCAATTAAAAATAATGTAATGGAAATACTGTTCGTTCCCACGAAGAATATGGAGATTTAATTTTTTTTCAAATGTCACGGGGGGATTTTTTTTAGATTTGTAAACAAAATAAAAAAAGAATGCAATTAAAGTTGAGTTGTAAGTAATAGATAGAGATGATCGAGGAGTCCTTCTTCGCCATTAATGATAGATTATCACCAACCGTAAGATAATAGGTGCGCTTAGCTATCTTCAAAATTCCTTAAGTCACTGGTCAACAGGTACGCTTAGTCGCCAGATTCTATTCGTCTGAACCACCTTGAGGTACGCTTACAAGATGCAATTCAGTAAAATGCTTTATGGATTATGAACTTAGGTTTAGTCCTAGTAGTTAGACTCAATACGCTCGGTCTATTTGCTAGTGTTGTGTTTACACGCGATTGCTTTACAAGATCCCTCTGCAAGGTCTCACGTTCTCTACTTGTGCAAGAAATTATTCAATACTTACGGATATCCTAACCCTTACTAGCATTAGATTAAATCAACAAATACATTTCGTTGGCCACCTAAACAATCTATCAATTAATCATAATCATTCTTAATAGTAAACACAAACGATAATCATATCAAGAAATCAAAACAGAGTCATATACTAAATCAAATCATATATAGTACTAGAATTCGTCCTCAATCCGTATGTGTTTAGATACTTATGGATGTGGTAGCATCTATGTTATATAATTGATAAACTAGAGAAGAAATCGTTACGATTGATGAAACTGCTTCGAAACCCTAGCTTTTGCTCCGTTATGATGCTCCTCCTCTCCAAGACTTGCAAAGTTGTGTAAAAGATGCCTTCTTAAAGAGGTCTTCTTATATAGTTCTCATGAAATTAGGTCTTCAAAATCACTCTGGGCCCGTGTTTTCTTCGATTTATAGTCTCACACACGTGCCAAATACCCTTAGTTATGGTTGGGTTCGTTAACATCAGTCCAACCATAAGTATGACCATCAAAAATTCTCCAAAAATATCCATAGTTACAGTTGGGTTCAACCTAGCCGAAACTTTAACCAGAAAATTATGTTGAAAATCCCAGAATTACGGTTGGGTCTGAGTCTCTTGGACCTGGTCGTAATTATTCATGTATAATGTTTGTTCTTCGCCACTTAGGTCATCACTTTCTCATACGATGTCCGATTGACCTATCTCTTTTTGGGTTGCATTTGTATCGTTTTCCTCTACAATATAACAATGACCAAATATTCATATCATTTTATTTTATTTTACGATTGGGTTGGACCTGGCCGTAACTCCTTTTAAAAATTATGTTGGAAATTCATCTCTTTTACGGTTAGGTTTTGAGAAGCTTTTCCCAACCGTAAATTCTTCCGTAACTTGTATCCAAGAGTTGTGTTTGCACCTTACAACTTATTCTTTTCATGCCGGGATGAACTCCTTTCTTTTTCTCAACTCTTTTTAACACCATTTCCATTGATTTTCGGATGATTCACCTAAAGAAACAAAACATGAGTAAATACAACATAGAATGCAAGAATTATATCTAAAACAAGTATGAAATGGACACTAAAATCACGTAAATTAAACACTTATCAAATTCCCCTAAACTTGCCTTTTGCAAGTCCTCGAGAAAACTAACCTAAAAAATACTAAAGACAACAACTCCCTTTCGTTGAGGATACGGTTGCACTTAGCAAATTCAACAAGACTTTAAACCCCTAGGTTCCCTAGTGGAAAGTTATAGTCTCATGAGGGCTTACAAGAGGTATACCCATAAAACCTGCTCCAATTTCAAAGCATTCCAGCATCCCAAGCATCCAAAGAGCTAGGAGGACATAAGGGTTCTCAACCTATTGTTAAGAAGTCAGAAGTATAAGAGAAAATTAACATGTAAAATATGATTAATCGAAGAAAGTTTGACCAGTAAACCTATGCCCTTATGAAATAATTCAGGTTCGAGAGCGGCCAATAAGCATTTCTCCTTGACTTCTGCCTCACCAAAAAGGGTTTTATGATAATTACACTCAACAAGACGGTTTTTTTATGGGTCTCACATGTGTGCAGGTAGTGATGAAGAGAGAAATCCTACACATGTTGAATGGTGGGAAGGAAACCTTCCGAAATAATTTCCGGAGACCCCACAAGATCGTAGAAAATAAAAATATTTCTTCTGATGATCTCCAAGAAAGGAAATCAAGCATTGTTTCAAGGATGACGTACTCACTCACCTTCACATCGGATGGGCAGTAATGATAGCACCACTCTCACATCATCCAATAGAAATATCTTCAACTCGTCTTCTTCATCTTCTTCTTCGTCTTCGGTATTCAACGGTTGATGATAAACTCTTGAACTCGTAGATCCTTGTCAATTTGTAACTCTTTTTATTCTATTTCCTTGTTGCTTGAAACTTCTTTATAGATTTTCTTCCTCATAGCCTTATTGATGAAATAACAACCTAAATGCAATTTTTTTTTAATTATTTTTTTTGAAGAAAAAGATTGCAACTACAAAAATAATGAAATTAATTACATGGCCATAAGAGAAGGACTTTACCACTTTGATATTCACAACTTGTGTTTTCTGCGTATCATAAACTTCAATAACTCTCATCTTTTGTTTTTCTTTGCTCTTGTAAATAAGTCTTCATACTTGGACACAGAAATATGTTCATTGTATTGTAAGTCTTCAGCATATATGTAAAAATTTGTTCGTTGTATGTTGCTTTACTTGGATATGAAATTTGATCTTTCTTGTATTGTTACTGTAAATAAACATCTTCAACTTTCCTTGTAGATTTTGATCTCTCTCCACTTGTTGATGATGATGGTGTGTTTCTATGGACCTATTGTTGGCGAGAGAGAGAATGGTGCTAACTGCAAATTAAACTACAAGAAGGTGGTTCTCATATATAGACGTCACCCTCATGATTGCCAAAATTAGCACTCAAGAGATCAAAAATATTGTTGAAAATGGTACGAAGTTGGGTAGCTCACCATTCTGCCCGGAATTAACATACGGTGACACACACTCTAAAAAGCTTTATTAGTCAGCTACAAAGAATTGAAGGTCCGGTGCTTATGTTGCTGTAAAAATAGGTAGTCTCCACTAAATCAACAACTCTAATAATAAATATCTTTCTGCACCTAATTTTCTACTGGCATGGTTAAGTTGACAGTAAATGACTTCTCTCAAAGATTAATAACACCTAATATGTAGCATTCTCTAACAATTCTAAGTTCCAATATTTCGATGATAATTTCATATGTAAACATAGCTAAAAATATACTAGTAACACCAAAATCTCTACAAGTTGGAGGTTTTTATGCAAATATTTACAAAATATTTGAAAAATTCGACTAAAAAAGGCTAAAAACCTCTATATGCAAAATATCCAAACACTCTCCCATTCTTGAACTTTACATTGTCCTCAATGTAATTGACTTATCCAAGCAAAATCAAGGTGGGAAATTAAAATATGATATGCAAAACTAAGAAAAATAAAAGATGGAGATAGATATACAAAACTGATGGCTTGCCTTCCCACTTGGTGCTTAGTTTAATGTCCTCGGCCCGACTTGGCATTCTCCAAACTACCTCTCTAGTTTCCAGAGGGAGTAAATCCAAAAGTACAATCACATCTACATTCTCCGTAGAGAAGTTTTCGTAATAAGGCTTCAATATATGGCCGTTGACTTTCGAAATTGTAGATGGGGAAAAACGATTTGCTGGTTTTTAAGGAATTGAGGAGACGACCGTACAGAGGAGACTCCTCGAACCGAGAGAAATGTTAAACCTCACACAGATGCACCGCTGCAAAGGGGTGCTTTAGATTCGAGAGATCAATCTGTAGTACTCCGGCCTAAATCAAGACAATGATCGTTCCAGAGTAAATTCGGTCAAAACAGAGGATGGGTTGATCTGTAGGAGGGAAGCTGAGAAATGTGTGGAATCAATGGTAATCAAAGATTGTGGGTGTGTGAATTCCGAATACGATAAGCTCTGAGTGATTGAAATTGCTCAATTGAGAGTAGTTGCTCAATTGATGAGTTGATGATCTCGTGTTGTCGATGAGACGTGAGATTGATGATACTGATGATGCTGATGATTCAATCATGATTCAGAGACTTATTTATATTGCTGGAATTTTAGACACCATGAAGTGTGACAGTTGATGGAATCAAGGAGTGGGGAATTGGAGATCGTGTTTGAAACCAGTTGCTCAACGTGTGGAGACTTGTTCGATTTTCCACCTACTACCTCGTGAATTCCTTCAACTGATTGCACGACTTGCTCACATTCCATCGTGTGTTTGAATACACGTGCCGTAGACCTCCAGACCAAAACCCTAAGTGATATCCCCCCAAGTGACACGATTGACGTCTCGTTGTTTGTTAGTCAATTGATGACTTCTTGGTTTGATGGGACGATGAGTCCATGTAGTCGTTGAGTTGAACATGATGTTCTGAAACTCATGAATTGAACATGTCATGAGACAGAGGTATAGTTCTTAAGATGAAGTGAGAAAGTATTGCTCATTCGATGGATCGTTGAACATTGATTGTTGAACCAATATTGAGCAAATATTCCTCATCTGAGCAAGTGCTGCTCATGTGATGATTGTTGAATATTTGATCGTCTGAGCATGTGTTGCTCATCTGATGGATTATTGGCAGTGTACCAAAAATATTAATTAGAATACTGGTCGTTGAACCGAGCATAATTAATAAAATTAATGACCATGAGGTCGTCGTAAAATTATTAAGGTTAGAATCTGGAATGATGATCCTTGGATTCAGAAACCCTAATTTGATCAATTGATGATCAATTCATGGTTCGTCAGAATTTCAACCATGGGACGAAGGAGGGAGCGATTACATGGGACCGTGGATCATCCATGTAGTGTCCATATGCTCACGTGAGCAAATACGAAGAACTCCTGAAGAGTTGACGATTTATTGGTGGAAGAATAATTAAATGCTGGCTTAATCATTTATTCAAAAATGCTCGTCTGAGCCTTAGGTGAGAAAACCTAATTAATTATGACGAGTTGAGGGACTAACCATGGAGTCATGAAACCGTCCCTGGGTTGTCCCGTGCCCGCCTGACGATCACTTCATGAAAATCCAAAGTGTTTGGGATATTTTTGGACCTAATACGAGTAATTGTGCAAATTAGGTCAAAACTATGAAAATTGATGGGACCGGCTTCTGTTAGCCAAAAAGCCAATCTTGGTCGGTCAAGATAGCGTGCTCGTGTCCCCAAGGCGTCCGCGTCTCAGTACTGAGAATTTTGATATTTTCTGGCATGCAATTGAGCATCCATTCGAGAAAATATGCCAAAATTAGGGTTTCGACGAAACTGAGGAAAACACCATGAGATGATGAAAAATAATTATAAAATAAGTAATGAGGAGGCGTGGGACCGTCGTGGTCAAGGCATGGTCGGCCGGTCATGACCACGGTCTCGTGGTGCCTTTTCCTTAATTTTATAATATTTTGATGATTTTATGAAAAATTCATGAATTTTGAGAAATTTGATGAATTTAGGGAGTTTCCATGAATTGAAGGAGTTTTCATGAGTTCAGGGTAGCAAAAATATTAAAATGATAAAAACAAGGGCGTGTGGGACCGTGGGAGGCATGGACGTCTGGCTTGGGCCCGGTCCCACGAGTTTCCCTAATTTTTGTGTATTTTTATGTATTTTTTGATGAATTGAGGGAATTTTTCCTAATTTGAGAGAAATACCATGAAATCAAGGAATTTTATGAATTCAAGGAAAACTAATAATAAAATAATAAAACAAAGGGGAGTGTGGGACCGGCTAGGGCATGGACGGCCGGCCAAGGCCCGGTCCCACAAGTTTTCATAATTAATTTTATTTTATTATTATTTGATGATATATGCAAAAATACCATGAAATCAAGGAGTTTTTCAAGAAATTAGAGAAATAATAATAAAATAAAAGGAACCGTGGGGTGTGGGGCCTGTTGGGATCAAGGAACCATGGACGGCTGGCTTGGGCCTACTTAGAGGTAACTCAGACGCCCGATTGTTGATTTATTTATTACTAATTGTGGAATTCAGTGGAGAATAATTCAAAAAACTGAGTAATAAGATGTTTATTATTAATTCATAGGATCAGCTGAGGATTCGACTACGAATTCAGAATAATAAAGTGAGCATTACCATTCCATGGGATCGTAGATTCGACCATAGAATCAGAGTAATTAAGATTTATCTATTACGTTTTATGAGACCAGTTGTGGATTCGATCATGAAATCGGAGTAATGAGATAATATAGTTATTGTTATTCTATGAGATCAAGTTGTGGATTCGATCATAGAATCAGAACAATTGTTATTGCCATTCCATGGGACCAGTCGTGGATTCAACCTTGGAATAGGAGCGATTGTAATTAGGAATAATTAACTTTGTGGCTCTATACTAGCAGAGCAAGCTGTCTAGGAGCATTAATTATCCTGATACGAGCTTGTCGGTAAGTCATATCCTTTATATAGTCAGGGTAAACTCATTGTTTGTTCCTGAAGACGTTATCGCTCTATACTAGCAGAGCAAGCTGTCTAGGAGCCGTCCATCTCGTGATACTATATAGAAATAATCACTGAAAGTATTCAGTATTCATGAGATATGTCGTTGTCCAGTCGTGAGACTACATATTCACATGTACTCTGAGAGAAGGTACTCTCCGTTGAGAATTCGATGAGATACCCGTGTCTCGATACTCACGTCTGATTGCTGAATCAGAGCTTCGTATAATTATGAGTTTGCGAATTTAGCCTTTGTCGAAAATCCACCATCTACATTAAGTCCCCTGCTTACTGAGGAAAGTTGTGTTCCTCAATCAGCATTAAATGGTGATTTTTCGGCCATAAATAATAATACCAGTAATTGAACTTAGTCGTAAGTTGAGACGTTACCGGATTTAGAGAGCATGAGCAAGCCACAACTTGATGAAGGCTTCAATGTCATGATTGGAGCGTCGTTTGATGAGCATAAATTCGTGTTGAACCGCTGGTTTGGACGACGAGTCCGTGGTCGGTTAGGATTTGCGGGTCGGGCCCAATAAGGAAATCCTTAGAAAATTAGGTTTTGGAAATAAAATTGATATAAAAGGGATTAATCTTTTTTTTTCCCCATGACCAGCTCTCCATCATCTTTGCACCTTCACGCCAGCAGGAGAAGATTCCCGCCGCCGCCGGACCACCTCATGCCGCCGCCGGTCGCCGTCGTTGGCCAAATTCCGGCCGACCAGGTACGTGTTTTTTTTTGTTTGATGTTGATGTTTATGATCCTCATGAGTCGTTCATGTTTTTATCATGATGAAGTTATATACATGTGTGTATATTAGTGTGAGTTTTATGCAAAAACCCTCGTTTTTGAAAACGTACGTTCGTTCGATCGTTAGTTTTGAAAACTAGCTATAATCCCTGATTTAGGAGAGTTTTTTTTTTTTTTTTAAATATGAACCTAGGTCCAGTGATTAGACTTAGTGTATGAGCTTTCATGTATACCAAGGTTTCATCATAAAAGAAGTGAATGTTCATGAAATTGGAATAATCCTTCGTTTTAAAGACAAATAATGATGACATGAAGGAAAATATGTATGATGAACTTCTGTCCAGTGATAAAATTTTGCATATGAGCTTTCATGTAAATACAAAACTTTATCATATGTATGAGATGTGAGCTTTCACAATATTTTTTGAAATAAACCTTCGTTTTTAGAGACAAATAACGACGATATGAAGGAATTTTTTTTTTATATATATGCAGCCGTGACATATATTGTGCAAAATATGATGGTATATTTTATTTGCATGAATTTGTTTCGTTAGATAAAATCCTTGAGAATTTATGTATGCAAGTTGCATTAATTGTTGTTTTTTTCGAAAAATCAAAACGTGGGTTTTGAGGATTCTTCAAAGATAGACAATATATTTATGATAAAATATTGTATTGTTATAAACTTCATAGGTCAGTTGTGTGAATGTTCACATTATGAAAATTGTGTCCGTGATTTCATGAAAATCAGTTTCGGAAACTAAATAAAGTTCCGTTCGTTTTTTGCAGTTTTCGAAGAGACGAACGATTTTGAGGTGTTAACTCTAGCATTACTATCACTATTGTTAGTGGAAGTATAAAAGGTAAGAGTTAAGAGTTACCATTTTTTGCTGATGTTGGTTTGTTTACATGGTAGTAATCTTTGATCTTCCGGTTCCAGAAAATGTCGACCAACAATAACAGCAATTACGATTACTGGTATTCCTCTTCTTCCTCTGGCTCTTCTGATGAGGATTCCGACGCTCCTGTAGAGAAATCAGAGGCTAGGGTTACCCAGGAAGGGGCGAAGCCTAATGTTCCTTTGGGTGAGCGAAGAGTCTCTTTCGCTGAACTCGAAAGAAAAGAGCTGAAGACAAAAAGGAGGATGCCCGTCAACGTGAAAAAGATCGCACTCGGCGTAAGAGACAAAGGGTTGAGGAGAAGCGTCAATTCTTGGATGGGGTGCCTTCTGATTCTGATGCTAATGCTTCTGAAGGAGAGATCACATGGGAACCATCCGAGCGTTACATTAATCCTGGTCGATATTAAAGAGAGCATCAGAGGACGATGAAGAAAATTGAAGCTGAAGCTGCATCAGAAGATAACTCGGGTTCAGATGATGATGTTATCTTCCGTCCACCGGACTTCACCAATGATTCTGACAGTGACTCTGAAGAAGATGATTCCGAGAAGGACAGTAACGTCGATTTCTTCTAACCATGACATGGACCAATGTCCATATATCCAAATTCATCATGACTTGTCGATTTTCATGAGAAGTAACACACGGCCGAGAATGTGTACAAGGCCGCGTGGCCTATCCCGTGATGTTCAGTACCCAGTGTGTTATTTTTCTTTGCGTCTTCGGTATCGATCTTTGAAGCCTAGGGTTCCAGTGAAACTCGTAACTGAGTTGACTATATGACTATCGCCTGATATATATATCTTCAAGACTCCAAATCTATGATCCACGCAAATATTTCTTCCATTCCTGAGTCAGTTTCATCGTGCAGAGAAGTTTTGATCCTACCCTCTTGCCGTCATCTCGAGCAATAGAATTTCTTCTCAAGATGATCTTCAGTTGAAGCGTGAAATAGCAACGCCTATCTCAGTAAGTTGTACACTTCTTCTTCTTCCCCTTTCTTGTCTTTGTTCAATCGATATTGTTGATCACAAGAGAATAATTTGTCGTAGGACTGTAAGAAGAATACTACTCCTCATAATACAAGGCCTAAGCGGACTGTTAGAGCTCCTGCCCGGTATGGATCGGCTCATGGTGAAGATGGATCGTCTGTAAGTAAACCTATGACTCTTGAGATTGTACCGAGTCCCGGGATTAACACTCCTTCGTTTCATCGTAGGCGGATGTCTGTGTCGTCGTCGATGCTAGACGACGAAAGAGTGGAAAGTCCGTGACCGTGGTTGAGGTTGAGGAAAGCAGTAACCAGGCATGTGAAGATTCTATAGGATCCGTGGAGACCGAAGACGGTGTCCATGCTCATGAATACCCAACCGCTGGACTTTTATTCGAAGCCCTATTGATTAATTCATCCCCGGACAATGAAATGGTCGGCGGATTCGTGGTTCCCAAATGTCATGCGTCTCTGTACACCAAGATCTGGAAGAAGTATGGTCACATTGCTACCACAGAAGTGTGGAAAGGTTTTCTTCCAACCCTTTTAACCACGGTAGCGGGGCTATTTCCGATCATCGAGGAAATGAATCATATACACTTGCGAGACGTCAAAAACCATGAAATGCACCAATGGGATGAAATGATCTCGAATTGTGAGATATTGCGATTTAATGTAAGCTGGCTCCGTCGTCGTCTTGAGATAATCAAGGTTCATAAGGCGGCAGAGGCTGCTGATGCAATTTCCATGAATGCAGCTTTACTGGATAAGGAGAGGATACTGGCTCTGGAGTCAGCAAGGGTTGAGAAAGCGGTCGAAGACTTGAAGGCAAAGACCAAGATTTTTCAGAAGAATCTTGACGAGGCTTCTTACAGGGATTATCTGTTGCTGGATGGTTTGCTCTGAGTGAGCATTTGTGGTTGTTGTTTTTTGAGTAAATCTGAGTTTCTAGTTAGGTGAAACAGTTGATCATGGTATGAACGAATTTTGCTCATTTTTGAAATGTTTAATGAACAAAGGAGCATTCGCATGCTCTTTGGAGGAATGAAATTACATTTTTGAAAATGCTTGAAATGATAAAGAGGTAGTTTGTTTCATTGACCAGGCATAATAAGCTTTGAGCCATTTGCCATTGATGATGTTTCCTTCCTTTCCTCCATTGATTGCTAAAATTTTGTAGTATCCGCTAGACACTGATTTGATAACAACATATATCCCCTTCCCATTTAGGAGAGAACTTAAGAGCGGACATGTCTTGTTGAATGTGCTTTGCCGTCTTTAATACCAAATCTCCTACTTGAAATGTTCGAGGTCTTACCATTTTGTTGTAGGCTCTGGAGATCCTCTGTTTGTAGGCTTCCACATATTTTTCCACCTTGGTTCTCCTTGATTCCAGCATATCTAGCTCAGCGATTCTTGATCTGGAGATTTCGGCCTCATCCCATTGTACACCACTGGATGCTGCAATCCTGGCTGAGGGAACTTTGATTTCTGCTGGAAGTATGGCGTCGGCTCCATAGACAAGGGAATATGGCGAAGTACCGATCGATCTTCTTGGTGCAGTTCTGTAATCCCATAGATCCATGGGTGATTGCTCATGCCATGATCGAGGATTGTCATGAATCGTCCGACTGATAATCCTGACCAGAGTCTTGTTGGTACTTTTTGCTTGACCATTTCCTTGTGGATAGTAAGGCGTGGAGAAGATTTGTTTGATCCCATATTTATTGAGAAACTTCTCAACATCTTGATTGGCAAAAGGAATTCCGTTATCTGTGATGATATGCTTAGGAACTTCGAATCTGCATATTATGTGCTCTTTGATGAAGGCGGCAATCGTAACTCCAGTGGTGCTTCGAAGAGGAATAACTTCAACCCACTTGGTGAAGTACTCTATCGCAGTGATGATGTATTCATGTTGTTTTAAAGATGCTGGATTGATCTTCCCAATGATATCTAGTCCCCATCTGTAGAAAGGCCACGAACTATTCACAGAATTCAACGGGAGGCAAGGAGTGTGGATGAGATTACCATGGGTTTGGCATTGGTGACACCTATGAACGTGTGCGGCTGCATCATCTTCCATGGTTGGCCAATAATATTTCTCATGAATTTGAAGAAATAGTTTCCTCTTTCCTTGATGTTCTCCATCATGTACTTCCTTCAGGATTGTAGGGATTTCATGTTCGGCTAAGCACCTCAGCAAAATTTCCACCAAAGCTTTTGCGGTATAATATCCCATCGAGATAGACGAATCTCTTAGCTTTCTGAATGAGTTTGACTGCTTGCTTCCTTTCCAGTGGTAGTTCGTTGTCCCATAGGTATTTGTTGTAAGGTTCCCTCCAGTCCCCAGTGTGGTGGACCATCAAAACCTCCAAGTGGTGAGGAGGTGTTTGGCAATCAGGACAAGATCCTTGTAAATCTCTTGACTGAGTCTCCATGGATGGCCAGTAGTACCCCATTCTTTGAAGTTTTCTGTAAAGTGTTACCACTAACGTTTGCCCACAGACTTCCTCATGTATGCACTTGAGCTTTTCTTCCGCTTCATCGCTCCCAAGACATCGTGATAGAGATCCATCAGGGTTTCGGTAGTACAGCCCTCCATGAAGCAAGAAGTAGTTCTTCAATTCCTTGAGGCTGACTTGGCCTTCTGAATAGAGCTGCTCAATTCATGAATGATGGATGCTAGCCAATCGTTCGCTGGAATGTCTTCGATCTGAGTGAGCCAAGTCGAATATACTGTACGCCTCTGTACAATGATCGTTTTCTGTGCTCATTCGAATTGCATCTTGGAGGCGAGAGTTGCTAGGCAATTAGCATGCCTATTGTTAGTCCATCCAGTATGGACGATCGTTGCGTCAGCAAAATAGGTCAACAGTTGCTGAGCTTCGGTTCTGAATGGAGCAAGTGTGAAATATGTTCTATTCATCTGGTTGACCAATAATTTTGAATATCCCCTTATCTCAAGGTGTGTTGCTCCTGCTTGCTTGGTCAAAGATAATCCTAATAGGAAGGCTTCATATTCCGCTGAGTTGTTGGTGCAGTGGAAATCCAACTTGAACGAATGTGAGAAAACTTCACCAGATGGAGACACCAGCACTACGCCCGCTCCTCCGGTGTCACTACTAGGAGTGGCAGACCCATCAAAGTATAAAATCCATGTTTCTTCCTTGATGACCAAGATGTCTGGGAATTCGCCGGGCACTTCTTCATGTAGTGTTGTTGTGTCTTCCCCTGGAAAAGCAACGAGCAAGTCAGCTACTGCTTGACCTTTGATGGCTTTAGGTGGCATGCAAGCTATGTCAAATTATGACATCTGGAGTAGCCACTTCGCTGGTCTCCCTATCAAGGCTGGCTTTGATAGCAAGAATTTTATGGGATCATCTTTGGAGATGAGTACGATCCTGTTAGATAGTAAGTAATGTCTGAACTTCTGGATTGCATGTACCAATGCCAGGCATGCCCTTTCGGCCTTTGGATATAGGAGTTGAGCATCTCTCATTGGGCGGCTGAAGTAGTAAATCGGTCGTTCGACGCCTTCCTCGTCTTCCTGGGCGAGGAGTGCGCCGATGGCGACGTCGCTGTAGGCTGTGTAAAGAATCAGAGCTCGTCCCTGCACTGGAGACCTCATGACGGCCGGTGACAATAATATATGTTGTATTTTATGGAAATCTTCTTGTTGAACAGCTGTCCAGGTGAAGCTTGCTCCTTTCTTCAGCATAGGTTTGAACGAAGCAATGAGTTGAGCTAATCCAGGAATGAAGCGTCGAATATATTTTACCTTGCCCATAAAGCTCTGTAGTTCCTTCACAGTACGTGGAGGAGGCATGGTGGTAATAGCTTTTGCCTTGTCTGGGTCGACTTTGATCCCTTCAGCCGTGACCAGGAATCCTAAGAATTTTCCGGAAGAAACTCTGAATGCGCATTTTAAAGGATTCATTTTTAATTTGTATTCTCTGCACCTTTCAAACATCTGCCTTAGAACTTTGAGATGAGATGCTCGAGTCTTCGATTTTACCATCACATCATCAACATAGTCTTCTACTTGCTTGTGCATCATGTCGTGGAATATGGAAGTCATGCTCGTTGATAGGTGGAACCATCATTCTTTAATCCAAAGGGCATCACAGTGTAGTGAAAATTCCCAATGGGAGTACGGAACGCAGTCTTGTTGGCGTCATGTTCATACATCTTGATCTGTTTGTACCCACTATAGCCGCCCATGAATGAGAACATACCGTGACCACTGGTTACATCGACGAGCATGTCAATGTTGGGTAGAGGAAAATCATCCTTTGGAAAACATTTATTCAAGTTCCTGAAGTCGACACAACATCTGATTTGACCATTTTTTTCTTAAAAGGTACCACATTTGCTAGCCACGTTGGATGAAGAATAGGTTTGATGAACCCTGCTGCCAACAGTTTCTGGATTTCGACCTTGATTTGCTCCTCGACTTCGTGTCTAAATTGTCTGGGCGGTTGTTTGACAGCTTTTGAACCAGGGATGATGTGCAGGTGATGGGTGACGAGTTTGTCATCCAGACCCGGCATTTCTTCGTACGTCCAGGCGAAGACATCTTGATATTCTTTCAATAATTTTACCAGCTCGGTCCGCTCCTCTGGTGATAGCGCTGAACTGATCAGGATTGGCCTTGGATCGTCTTCAGTCCCAATGTTGATTGTTTCAAGATCGTCAGTGGTAGAGTCAGTGTCGTCCTGTAGTTGCCGTGGGGTATCATGGACTTCTTCTTCAAGTGATTGCTCACTCTGACACGATTCTTCATGGTGGGGAGACTTTTCATCGTTCTCCCCGATTAATTGTTAATCTTTCCGTCGACGATAAATGACTCTCTCTTCTACGTCTCGATCGGTCGTGAAGTTTGTCCCTGGAGTTGAGACTTGATCATTATGGCGTTTAGTCGGTATAGTAGGTGACTTGATCATTTTAGCAGCTGAGGATGACGGATCGTTATCAGCCTTCTCGATAGTCTTCCAGCTTGGAAGTGGAGTACTGCGAATCCTGCTTGGAGGTTCCGGGACGCCTTTTTGAGATTCAAGGTACTCAATATCATAGACGGGAGCATAAGGAGATGATGAAGCCGTAATGCGAGCGATCTTGTTATCGAGCAGGGCCTTCATGCATTGATGGTATGTTGAAGGAACCACCTTGTTATCATGGATCCATGGGCGTCCCAGTATTATATGGTAGTCAGGTTCTTGCTCGATCACATGAAACTTCGATTTCGATCGAATCGGCCCCACCCTCAAATCTATGTATGCATATCCATATGTATGGCTTTGACTTCCTTCAAATCCTGTCATTAGGATGGGATAGCGAACGATTTTACCTTGTGGGAACCTGGCCATCCTGAGAGTCTTCGTAGTGACAATGTTGGTAGAAGCACCGGTGTCAACAAGAGCTCTTCTGATGACAAAGTCGAGGATGTGGTTTATCGTCTCCTTCATCAGGTCCATGTTCCTGATATGGACCTCTAGGATTTGAGCCAACTCTGCCAAAGTCGGGATTCCTCTGCCTTCCATGCCGCCGGGTGTAACATGAGGAATGTTTCCGTTTGAAATATTCTGATCTGAATTAGTTGAATTAGTCCTAAGACCAACCATCTTGTGAAATTGTGAGATTGCAACCGAGAGAATGATCTCCTACTGTGGTCACCAATCTGTAGATGGGGAAAAACGATTTGCTGGTTTTTAAGGAATTGAGGAGACGACCGTACGGAGGAGACTCCTCGAACCGAGCGAAATGTTAAACCTCACACAGATGCACCGCTGCAAAGGGTGTGCTTTAGATTCGAGAGATCAATCTGTAGAACTCCGGCCTAAATCAAGACAATGACCGTTCCAGAGACAGAGGTATAATTCTTACGATGAAGTGAGCAAGTATTGCTCATTAGATGGATCGTTGAATATTGATTGTTGAACCAATATTGAGAAAATATTCCTCATCTGAGCAAGTGCTGCTCATGTGATGAATTGTTGAATATTTGATCGTCTGAGCATGTGTTGCTCATCTGATGGATTATTGGCAGCGTACCAAAAATATTAATTAGAATACTGGTCGTTCAACCGAGCATAATTAATAAAATTAATCACCATGAGGTCGTCGTAAAATTATTAAGGTTAGAATCTGGAATGATGATCCTTGGATTCAGAAACCCTAATTTGATCAATTGATGATCAATTCATGGTTCGTTAGAATTTCAACCATGGGACGAAGGAGGGAGCGACTACATGGGACTGTGGATCAACCATGTAGTGTCCATATGCTCACGTGAGCAAATACGAAGAACTCCTGAAGAGTTGACAATTTGTTGGTGGAAGAATGATTAAATGCTGGCTTAATCATTTATTCAAAAATGCTCGTCTGAGCCTTAGGTGAGAAAACCTAATTAATTATGACGAGGCGAGGGACCGACCATGGAGTCATGAAACCGACCCTGGGTTGTCCCGTGACCGCCTGACGATCACTTCATGAAAATCCAAAGTTTTTGGGAGAGTTTTGGACCTAATACGAGCAATTGTGCAAATTAGGTCAAAACTATGAAAATTGATGGGACCGGCTTCCGTGAGCCAAAGAGCCAATCTTGGTCGGTCAAGATAGTATGCTCGTGTCCCCAGGGCGTCCGCGTCTCAGTCCTGAGAATTTTGATATTTTTTGGCATGCAATTGAGCATCCATTCGAGAAAATATGCCAAAATTAGGGTCTCGACGAAACTGAGTAAAACACCATGAGATGATGAAAAATAATTATAAAATAAGGAATGAGGAGGCGTGGGACCTCCGTGGTCAAGGAATGGTCGTCCGGTCGTGACCACGGTCCCGTGGTGCCTTTTCCTTAATTTTATAATATTTTGATGATTTTATGAAAAAGTCATGAATTTTGAGAAATTTGATGAATTTAGGGAGTTTCCATGAATTGAAGGATTTTCATGAGTTCAGGGAAGCAAAAAATATTAAAATAATAAAAACAAGGGCGTGTGGGACTGTGGGAGGCATGGCCGGCCGGCTTGGGCCCGATTCCACGAGTTTCCCTAATTTTTGTGTATTTTTTATGTATTTTTTGATGAATTGAGGGAATTTTTCCTAATTTGAGAGAAATACCATGAAATCAAGGAATTTGATGAATTCAAGGAAAACTAATAATAAAATAATAAAACAAAGGGGCGTGTGGGACCTGTTAGGGCATGGCCGGCCGGCCAAGGCCCGGTCCCATAAATTTTCATAATTTATTTTATTTTATTATTATTTGATGATTTATGCAAAAATACCATGAAATCAAGGAGTTTTTTCATGAAATTAGAGAAATAATAATAATAATAATAAAATAATAAGAAACCGTGGGGTGTGGGGCCTGTTGGGATCAAGGCATGGCCGGTTAGCCAATGGTCACGCCCCACACTTCTTTCCTTAATTTTATATTATTTTTTAGGGATTTATGGAAGTACCATGAAACCGAGGAGTTTCCTCGGGACGAAGGAGATTTGATAAAACGAGAGAATTTTCATCAAATCATGGAAAATAATAAAAATGCATTAAAAATATAAAACTGGCGTGGGATTGACCACGACACGGTCGGTTGGTCGTGTGTCCGTGCTCCCAGCATCCTGGTCAATATTTTTAATTTATTTATTATTTTCTTCTCTATTTTGCATAGGTTCATCGTTTCGTTGTATTTTGAAATACTCGTTCGTGCAGTGACTGTTAGTGTATCGTCGTTGAATACACTTTCACCATTTGAATCGGGGCTTACTTAGAGGTATCTCAGACGCCCGGTTGTTGATTATTTATTACTAATTGTGGAATTCAGTGGAGAATAATTCACAAAACTGAGTAATAAGATGTTTATTATTAATTCATAGGATCAGCTGAGGATTCGACTACGAATTCAGAATAATAAAATGAGCATTACCATTCCATGGGATCGTAGATTCGACCATAGAATCGGAGTAATTAAGATTTATCTATTACCTTTTATGAGACCAGTCGTGGATTCGATCATGAAATCAGAGTAATGAGATAATATAGTTATCGTTATTCTATGAGATCAAGCCGTAGATTCGATCATAGAATCAGAACAATTGTTATTGCCATTCCGTGGGACCAGTCGTGGATTCGACCATGGAATAGGAGCGATTGTAATTAGGAATAATTAAATTTGTGGCTCTATACTAGCAGAGCAAGCTGTCTAGGAGCATTAATTATCCTGATACGAGCTTGTCGGTAAGTCATATCCTTTATATATTCAGGGTAAACTCATTGTTTGTTCCTGAAGACGTTATCGCTCTATACTAGCAGAGCAAGCTGTCTAGGAGCCGTCCATCTCGTGATACTATATAGAAATAATCACTGAAAGTATTCAGTATTCATGAGATATGCCGTTGTCCAGTCGTGAGACTACATATCCACATGTACTCTGAGAGAAGGTACTCTCCGTTGAGAATTCGATGAGAGACCCGTGTCTCGATACTCACGTCTGATTGTTGAATCAGAGCTTCGTATAATTATGAGTTTGAGAATTTAGCCTTTGTCGAAAATCCACCATCTACAGAAACCATTCCAGTTTTCATAATAGTAATCTCAATTGTACCATAAAGAAAAACATTAGCAACAACATATGGTCCAATCCATCTAAACCTTCGCTTACCAGGAAATAATCGAAGACGAGTATTAAATAAAAGTACAAAACTTGTAATACTTGTACTAATTTTAAGGGTAATTTTATAATATTCATAAGAAAGGCATCTAGGTAACTTAGTATTTTGTTTTCAAAATTATCATACTCTTGAGACTATCAATAATTTTCCTTTTGGATCAATTTATTAAGATTTAATAAATTATAGCAGTAATACTTGGTGCATTGATTGTTAGTGACATTTGCATGTAATTAAAATTAGACATTTTTCTTAATATTAGGAAAAAAGATTAATTATCTTTAGCTAGCTCATGGATTTTAAATACATACACAAATCGAAAATGGAAGGTTAAACTATTTTGGCAAATTAGTGATTTGGCTCTTATGAAAATATGAATGCATATCTCTCACATTAATTAGTAGGTGTATATATACATATATATTTGTGTTTAAGTTTATAAATATAAATTAGAAAATTTATTGATTAGCACTAATTGCATGTATATGATAATGCAAAATTAGAGGAATTTTTCTTATTGATGCGTCTAATCAATGTTAGCAAAAGAGAAACAAATTCCCTTAATATATATTGTAAGCCACATATCATGTTTGTATTGGTTATTTCATTAAGTGATAAATAAAGTTTAAGTTTGGTGCACTAATGGACCTTTGAAAAATAGATTTCCAGCTGCTTTTAAGGCTTGTAGGGATAAGAATGCTTCTATTTCTGAAATGATTTGCAACAGAAGACTGCAATGTAATACCAGAAGGACTATGACTGGGGTGGAACAACTAGAATGGAATCTTATTTGCAATGAGCTTGGTCCAGTACCAGAGTTTGTGGAAGAGGAGGATGTAATTTCCTTTCAAGGAGATTTTACTGTGAAGAAAATGTATGAGGCACAATTGGAGGATGATAGTCTTTGTGATTTTCAGAAGCATGTATGGAAGCAACAGATCCCTCCTAAGGTTAGTTTTTTTACTTTGGGATACTTTTCAAAACTCTCTTCCAACTCTATCTATGCTTAGACACAGGAGATTTGATGTGGCTTCAGAATCGTGTTATTTATGTCAACAAGAGGTTGAAACAGCCGATCATTTTTTTTACATTGTAAGTTTTATTATGATGTTTGGTTTTCAAGAAATCTTTAAGAGTGGATTGGGTTATGCCGGCTACCCTTCTTGGACTATTTGAGTTTTGGTCTCATTATAAGCTCATAGGCGGATGTAAATATGTTTGGGAGAAGTCATATTATGTGATTGTTTGGCTTATTTGGAACGAAAGAAATGGTAGAGCGTTTGGGGCTAGGCATAAAACAGTAGCAGAGATAGTTTTGCTTGCAAAACAAACTATTGTGCTTTGGTTGCAGGAAAAAGAAACTTTTAAAGATGTTGATGTAAACTCTACTTTATTTAATTGGGAAACGGTTTTGCACTTGTGATGTAAGTGTTAGAATCCTTCATGAGATGTAAATATGTTTTATTTTTAATACTCCCTTCGTCCCAAATTAGTTGAGCTATTTGTAGTTTGCACAATTATTAAGGCAAGGAGAAAATGAAAGTATGTTTAAGTATTTTTTACAATTATAACCTTATAGATAATAACTAGTAAAACTTAAAAATGATTTATCTCTTAAATTATACCACGGTTTTTCGTAAACTTTATACCATTGAAAAGCATTTTAAAACACCTACTTAACGTATATAAACATGGGTATCAAATTATACATATTTCTTATAGTAACAATAATCAATTAAAATGGTAGATTTAGATATCCCCCTTGATTAGTGAGATAGCTCATTTATTTGTGGGACAAAATTTAAAACCAATAAGCTCAACTAATTTGGGACAGAGGGAGTATAACCTTTCCTCTTCGGGGAAAAAAACAAAAGTTTAAGTTAAAAGATTACTTCTTATATGGTTCGACTAGGAAGAGAAAATTGATAAGGTATCTTTTTAACTCTTGTGTTAACTCATGCCACATGTCTTAATAATATTGATTGCCCTTAATTAAAGAAAATAATAGTAAATTTTAATTGCATGTATCTATAATACAAAAAGGAAGGGGTTTTTGAGCATTGGATGGCCGGATAACATTTTGAAAGACAAATGTTACATCCTACCATCTCAGTTTTATCTCAGACAAAGACATATGACGGTCATATGATTTGTAGCCTCCCTTTATTGTGATATTACATTGACTAACTTTTGGTGGATTTCATCAACAAAACAATATCGAGAGTAATTACGTACTTTGCTATCTAATCATAACTCAAGAGATTTAATACCAATTAATTGAGTCTTAAACATATATGGGATATGGGTCCCAAATTAATAAAAATAATGACAATAATAATAAAAATCTGAAGTTATTTTTTTATTATCTGGGCCAATCCTCAACATTTCTCAAATATATTTGGGTCTCGGTCAACTGGTTGACTGGTCAATCCATATAAATTATTTATTTATTTAGTAAGAAAAATGTGATTTGTTCAGAAAAAATTTAAAGCATTTGAAAGTAGTTTTATTTTTTTTGTTAACATCTGATATTTATTCCTCCCTTTTTCTTTGTATGTAAGTTTTTTTTTTTCTATTTTGGAAAAATCTTTTAAATTGGAAGTGAAAAGACGAGGGTACCCAAATAAATCCACAATCTTTTAATTTTGATCACAACCTATACAAGCCACTGTGTATAAACCTCTTGGAGATACAATCACTCAAGGAATATTTCAACACAGTGTCCATTTGAAATAGGGTTAGTCCGGACTGGCCTAACAATGTGAGAATATCAAAGTCAAGTGGAGAAAACCAATACACTTTATGTGATCGTCTATAGATATGAAATTGAGACAATACTACAAGAAAGTGTTCACTTGATAATAGTAAAACCTTATAAGATAAATATCAAGTGCCTAGTTAATGTACAAGTGTATTTACTTTAATTATAATATAAAAACAATTATAATGCGGAAATAAAGTAAAGCACACACACCAGAATTTTGTTAACGAGGAAACCGCAAATGCAGAAAAACCCGGGACCTAGTCCAGTTTTGAATACTCAATTGAATTAAGACGCTACAAAAAGTAAACCTGCAACTTCGTGTAGACAATACTAAGTAAACTAAAATCCTAGTTACTCAGCTTCAGCAGTATTCTTGATTTGATAATATCTAGCAGAACCGAAGTTCTCAATAGATATTTAATACCCAATATCCTAGCAGAACAGACGTTCTCTTTAGGACTAGATCTAGTATATCTTCTTAATGGTTCACAACAACTTCTTCTTCAAATCTTCAATCTTCGATTTAATCTTCAAAGTAACAATCTGCAAAAAAACAAACTTGATTCCTTATTGATTCGCAAAAAACGGAGTCTGTTAACAATGGCAAATCAATGAATCTATCTTATGGGTCTAGAAAAACTTAGATCCGTAGAAACGTTAAATCTTTGATCTAGTTTGAGTGAGCCTTATATCAGAAGAGAAGATTCTCAAGAATAAACAAACTAGGTGCAATCAAAGATTCAACAACCGTTAGTCAATCAAATTAATCGAAAACAAAAGATAAACTGCAATTATCTAGTTTCCCACCAACGGTACTCGTAGAGCTTCTCAATTCCAAAGAAGACTTTAAACTGAGCGGCCGTAAGAGATTTCGCCTAATTAGGTTACTCTCCTCTCCTAATAGGCGGCTTCACCAGTAACAACACAACTGAGGAAGTTTGTTGTCACGAAGGATTAGTTTGCTAGAAAGGAAAACTTCAAGTATTTATAGACAAGGAAGTTTGGACACCAAGGAATTTCCAAAACCGAAAATATTCTCAAGATATTGAATAAATTCCAAATTCGGTTTCCATAATTTCTGGAAATGCTCTGTCCAAAATATTGACCGAAAATCTCCTTGGAAAATATCTAACTAGTAAGTACACATTACTAATTCTTATTTTCCATATATAAAATTAATAATCTTAAATAAAAAATTATTAACTTATTTAATTTCGATCCTGGGATTTTCTTCCTTTATAGCCTGTTTGGATACAGAAGCAGAAGCAAGAAGTGCTTCTGGACTCAGAAGCAAAAAAGCTTATAAGTTAGTTTGGCAACTGCCTGACTTATAAGTTAAAAAGTCAAAAAGCAAGTTTGGCAACATAACAAAAGTAGAAGTTAAAATATGTTCATCATTGTACAACTGTTGTATTATAAGTTCATGGAATCCAAAACAAAATATATCAAACATCCAAATTTAACGATAACAATGGAAGAAGATTGTGTTGTGTGTATATCCAGGTAGCCCTTTATAAAGATCTTCTGGTAAAATGCCTTCTTTCTCACAGGCCTTGTATTAGCTGATGTGATCAACCAACGAAATTCAGTGTACCTTTGAACCAATGACGGAACCAGTGACAAAATTTACCTGCAGTTGATCAAAAATATAGCTAGTTAGCCACTGAAATTAAAGTTAAAAAAGCAATCTATTCATTCTTTCTTTCAGTTATGTTCAGTTGGATTAATAGGTAAATAGAATGAATATGAACCTGCTCCAATGCAACTTACAGACATTTTATGATTAACAAATCCCACCTTATGGGCAGTGCATGTTTCATTCTTTTGGGTTGCATGAGTTTGATAGTGACCGGAAGACACTTTAATGTTTAATAGTATAATAACCAAATCTCTAATTTTGCAATTACATAATGCTACTGAAACTCATGTGTGCACTTACTCAAACAAATCCTATATGAAGATAAGCTGCAGCAAGGTGTAATCAATACCGGAAGCTATTAGAACCACTAAGGCAAGCTGGAATTAAAGTCTGGGTCTTGACAGGGGACAAACAAGAGACAACCATATCAACCCAAAACACCACTTCATGCCTCCTAAGGTTCATTCGTTATCATATCATAGTAAAATCAATGAAAATTTTACATCAATATGGTGAAGTATTCTGCACATTAGAATCAGCACTATGATAAAGAAATAACAAATAAACCCTGACAGACTCAAATCACCATAACTAACTTTAACTACCGAATAAACTACTCAGATTGCACATTGCTTGTAAAGCATCCTTTCATGAACAAGCTCACCGGAGTTCTTCATGCCAAGCATAGGCAGTTGACTAATTTCAGTAGTACCGACATTTTTTCATTTTAAACATCACCAGGCTTCAAATGCCCAACTTATCAAGCAAGGCTGTTCAAAATTACTCAACCTGGCCCTAGCTAGCACAATTGGTTTGATTAGAAATTTCTATAAGTCCACAAAAATGTTAGAAATCTTGTAAGATAAATACCACGACTACCAGTAAAATTGATTTTTTTTTCTATCAACAAACATTTCCAAAACTTGGAGATACAGAAGGTTACAGTTGCGGTGCTCTTTTTTCACATTTTTTTTTCTTTTTTCATTAAATATTTCCAAAAATTGGAAATACAGCAAGCTACAGTTGCCAGGAACACCGCACCAACAGAACGGAGAAACGGAAAATCATCTAATGATCAGTTCAAATCAGATAATCAATCAATTCCATCTAAAGAACCAATATGGAATTCTGAAAACATTTCTACCAACCAATTTTATGGAATTGAAAACAGCAAAAACAGTCGAACAAGATATAATAACAAATCACTAAACATAACAAAGACATAGGAAACAGAGGCATGCAAGACCGAGGAACAATTTTGATGATTAACTAACCAATATGATCGGAATAAGGTCGACGTAGATTGATGGGTGAACTTAACCTATGAGAATGAAATAGAAATAGATTAAAAGCATGAAATTCTATTGACTCTTACCTTCAAATTTAAAGAGAATCCCATTATCAAAACATCAATTTCCCACCGTCCTCGTCACCAACACACCTTTCCTAACTTTTATATGAGCATCTGGATTATATGCCAGCCCCGGCAACGATCGACTACTCAGATTTCATTAGATGCTTTTTACCCAGAGAGATACAAATGGAATTTTAGTAAGGATAATGAATACAAAGCTTATAGTTTTTCGATTTGGTATATGAAATTTGGACTAAAATTAAGTTTTCTAAGAATGAAGTTTTCTGCTAGAGGAAAGATAGAAAGAAGATGGGAAGAAGAAAGGAGACGAGGGGTAGAAATCGATAAAAAAGAGAGCGGGTCCCCATAGAAGCTACTTCTTGGAGAAGTGAGAAGCCAATTTTTTTTGCTTTTCCACGGAGCTGCTTTTTAACTTATAAGTTATTTCCAGAAGTCGATTTACTTCAACTATCCACCCTTGCTTTCGACTTATTGACTTTCATAAGTTAAAAAATTGCTTTTATTTGTCTATCCAAACAGGCTATTAGCTATTAAGGAATAATTTTGAACAATAAAAGATAAGCATTAATGCACGTGTTCAAAATGTGTCGACATCTTTCCACATTAACCAAATATATTTTCCGTATCTCTAATATTTTTAGAAAAATAGAAAATTCGAAAAGATATTTTTGGATAACTTTTTGAGTTAAAAACACAAAACGTGCTCGGATTTGATTGAGACTTTTTGTGGCCGATTGCACATGTTCAAAGGATCGGTTCCCCCTTGTTGCACATGTCCATAGGATCGGTTCCCCACATATTTATGGTATCTAACTTGTATGTGTCTTCCATGTCCATAGGATCGGTTCTCCTTTGCCTAAAAACATGTTGCACATGTCCATAGGATCGGTTCCCCTTTGCTGCACCTCATACAAGGATCGATTCCCCTTTGTGAAAGGTTGCACCTCTTACTAGGATCAGTTCCCCTTTACCCAGAGTCGGTCATACACAAATCACAAATTCGATCATACCATCTCAGGTGATTACTTAAGATCGGTTTCACTAATAAAAGTCATACCAATACATAAGTCAGACCTTTGTGAATAGTTTTACCAAGAACACAACCAAGTTATGAGCGGTTATACTAAATCACACATATTGGATCTTCACAAGATATGCAATGAATAACAATCCCAATAACGCCTGGCGATTTCCTTTTCGATTCATAAACAAGTTTATGAACTTACTTCCTTAAAAAACATGTAAAACATTGTTTACTAGGATGAAATCCTCACCTTATACTCATACGTAATCACAATAGCATTCGACCGATTATGTCGATGTCTTATCTACAAAGTTTAATGGTTAAGCAATAAACCTCGTATTGTATTCCTTAATACTATGTCTAACTAGAGTATAATCATGCTTCGCAGTTTTGTTTTCAATATACACGACTTGAAAGAACAAGATAGATATGGAACAAGTCAAGTCATAGTTACTAACCTCAAGCTGAAGGATGATGTCTTTGTTGTCTTCAATCCATCTTCAGATCTTTGTGAGTAACTGGAGCACAATACTTGTATCATTTCTAGTCTATCCTATCGAAGTTGACTGTAGTTTACATATTAAGCAACTCGAGTTTTGGAACTAAATATGACAACCAATCTTTACATACCAACGCTTAGTGGGTTCAACCGAGCAGTGCTCTAACAGGAAGAACGAGGATTACTGTTTTAAAATTTAAAAGTAAATGATTTTTTTTTTTAATTTTGATTAGAAAATAGATCCGTTACCAATTAATTAATTTAATTTATATTTTATAAATTGGCTAGGGCTTAACCCGTGCCGTAACGGTACGTGCATAATTTTTATTTAGTTAAGCATTTTCCACATATGAATATTAAATATAATATTTATTAATATCAAGTTTATCCTTCTTATTATTACAAAAGTAAAGGAAAACCCGATAGATATTTTTATTATTCACTCCACGAATCCTTTCTAGCATTTTCCGCATTGACATTCTCACATACTATGCCTCTCCTTTCTCGAGTTGCATCCTCAAGCCATCCATGAAATTATATCGGAATTAATTTTTAATATTTTGTCCCCCCAAAAAAACATTATCTGATATGTTTTTAGTTTACAAAGATATCTTATCTATCATTTGAAATGGTATTACCTTTCTGCATCTTCCTTATTTTAGTGAAGGATGTTAGGATCTTCATGGACCATAGGAACTATAGGCCCGACCAAATAACACCGATGTTGTCCCTACTTGACCACCTTGGGATAAGAGGTGTGCGGTTTTAATCTAAAAGGCCTCGGTGCTACGTAAGAAGATGGCCAAGCTTATTAAGCTCAACATGTACTCATCTTTCTTCCATGTGGGACTATCCCTAGCTATACATATGTGGTTTATCACGCCGCATATTCCAACAATCTCCACCTTTGCGAGATTAAACCACTTCACCAGTCCAATCAGACTCCACCATATGATTACCATCTGTATATGCTGCCTATCGATCATGATTATTGTCACTATGTGCCCTAGAATCCTACTCCACCATGAGTTAATGAGAAGGCAAGTACTAACTCCACCTTGAGCATTTTCTTGCTCACCTAGAACCTTTCTCCACTTGAGATTTAATGTGTGAGACATTAACTCCACCTTGAGCGCCAATTCAACCTTGAGCATTGTCTTGCCGATCTAGAACCCTGCTCCACCTGAGTTAATGGGTGAGACACTAAATCCACCTTGAGCACCATTTCAACTTTGTACCTTGCCTTCTCCACCTTGAGTTAGACTCTACTTGCGCCCAAAACCGGGTGACATCCACAACCACTTCTACGTTCGGACAGAAACCCCAACCATGTGCTCTGATACAAATTATTAGGAACTTCACGGACCATCGGACACTACTCAGGGCCCGACCACATAACCCCGAACCCCACTTGACCACCTTGGGATAAGAGGTGTGGGGTTTTTAACTAAAAGGCCTCAGTGCTATGTATGGAGATGCCCAAGCTTATTAAGCTCCGTATGTATTCCTCTTCATTCCATGAGAGACTATTCCTAGCTATACATATGTGGTTTACCGTGCCACATACTCCAACAACCGAGCGGAATCAAAACATTAAACTATGTAAGGTGTAACAAAATTACAACACCTGAACTCATTCGTCTCAAGAATAATTGTGTAGATATTAACAGTGATCGGATCTTTGTGGCTTTTGTTCCCTTTAAAAATAGTCTGAAAAGAGTAAAACTCAGAATTGACTCAACAATACATAATGTATTGTATGTTCTTACTATTTCAATGACATAATGAAAATACAATTCATTCACTTAAGCTATTATATTTTAAAATACTAAGTCATTTCTGATGGCAACCAATTTATTCACATACGATGTAGTTCTAGTTTTTCAAAATTCCCAGATATATTATATACGTAATTCAATTCAGCAAGAAGAGTTCACCGAATGTCTTGTCATTTCGTAACATTGTGGACTTTTCAACATAGTTGGATCCATATTTGGTAAAAAACACTGTATTTATTCGTTCTCGGGCGAGATTAATCTAGGGATGGAAACCTCCCATAAAACTGTTGATGGATGACCGCATCAGTGTCAGTTGAAAATCCCACATTGTCGGATAACGCAGTGACCAAGTGGGGACAGTATTTGCGGAGGATCAGCTCCTTACAAATGACATTAGAGTCGACCACGGGTTATCTGTCGAGGATAAAAGAGTATGCTTGAGGGATTGTGTCGGGAAAGGGTCTCATGAATGAGAAAAAATGCCAGAGTCAAGGATTGAACATATTCCAGAGCCGAGGATGGTTCCAAATTAAGTTGGTGGTATTATAGTACTCTGACTCGGCAGGTAGGGTTCGTCAAATGGAATATAGATAATGGTTTTTCCTTTCCTAACACCGAGACCTTTTCAGTATAATTGGCTTCATAGTGGCCGAAAATCTCTATAGTTAAGCATGCTCGGTACTAAATAATCCTCGGATGGGTGACCTCCTGAGAAGCTGTTGTTGGATGACCGCAGTGGTGACAGTTGAAAACCCCATACTGTCAGATGACCGCATTGGCTAAGTGAGGACATTATCGGTAGAGGGTCAGGCCATTACATTCTACGATATTAGGCTTTCAAATATGAGGTTATTCATTGCATAAAAATAATAAAACCATGATTAGTTAGTAAGTCAAATTTTTAAGTATGTAACCTAATAACAATACGCTATACTAACAATAAACTCTATTGTCCATCATCATTGAATAAAAATAACGTTAACCATTTATCATGAAATACGTGAGACGATGCGAAATTACTCTCTGGGCACCAATACTTTCAACCGTCACTATGGTCCACTTATATAATTGTTAGCCAATCTAATTAAGTTTGGTACTGCTTTTTTTCTTTCAGAAAAAAATAAATAATTTGAGAACATATTTATAGCAATATTTTTTCATCCTGGTATTTGGTAAAGATTTCATAAAGTGTTTTTTTATGCAAAACACTTTCAAAATCTACCAGTAGTAAAAGAGGAGGAGAAGAAGCTTTTAAAAGCTTGAAAAGCAAAAGCTATAGTTCACCCTAATTTCATATTTCATTTTCAAATCTATTTCATCTTTTTTTTATAACTGACAAAAATTATCCTTGAAAATAGTTATATTTTATTTTATTCGTTATATTTCATAGATTAGGCATTGCTATTCAAAAAGGTATCGGTGCCCAGCTTGTTGCTAGGTCACCAAAAGTTTGTAATTGTCTATTTTCATTTTAATTATTAATGACTAATAAAATTGAATAAAACTATTTTCAGATATATATCTGTTTTTATTCTTTAAAGATAATTATTTTTTTACTTTCAAACTACATTTTATGTTATACCGTATCACTGAAATGTACTTTAGTTTATCAACAATAAATATTAAGGGGTTGTTTGGTAACCATTATTTTAATGGATTATCAGCTTATAATCCATTTTCCGAATTATAATGGATTCTATATGTGTTTGGTAACCATTATAATAATTACTTATTTTAATCATAATTGAAAAAACTCATTATTTCCATAAACAGAAAAAAGTTGTTTTGAAAATTTATTAAAAT
>NC_039358.1:105467720-105478468 GCF_003573695.1 Papaver somniferum
AAAAAGTGTTTGGAAAATTTATTTTAAAAATGATTATATAAAAATCATTTATCCATTTATGATTATCTATAATCAAAAATAGATAATCATAAATTTTACCAAACAAGGCCTAAGCAATTATTGATTTACAAAAAGTGGTTAATAAAAATAATACATTTTAGTAATAATAATAATTAGTAAATTTAATATTACATATATGTACTCTAATAATAGAAAAATTTACTTATTTTAAGCACAATAAAATAGAATAAATAATTTTTAGAGATATATCTGCTTTTGTCATTTTCTCACTAACTATATCCGAACCTGATATTTTCACATTAAATTAAGTTTTAGCTTTAGTTTATAATTTGCAGCCATCAATTGAGTTTTTTTACAAAGCTCGACACAGTAACGTACATCGGCAACCATCCAATTGTTTTTTTTTACGTAGCTACGTACATTGGAAAAGCACATTTGTAAAGCTCGCAACAATACCAAACTAATCCTAAGTATAAAGATATATTTATTATCATCATTAGTAGAATAATTTATATATTATCATTTTTAATTTGACATTTACTAAAATGTTGTCATGGAAAATTAATAGAGTATTTATTATGAAGAATTATGGAACCTTAATGACATGATAAATTTTGTCCGTTAGATGCATTTCTAATCCCAATCACAACCATCACTTACGACAAACGATTACATCCCTAGATTTATCTCTTATGAGGAAAAATCTGAACCGCCACTTACATAGGCAAAGTTAACCAAACTGTGCTTTATATTCTTGACTAGCCCTTACGGCACGGGCCATGATGTTGGTTCATTTTTAATATATAGTATAATTTATGTCCCGAATACTTATCAAATCCTTATGATTTAATATGGGTTTGTCATAAAAATAGTCGGGATTTTCCTCTCTTTTTTTCTTGTTTTTTTCCTTTAATATTTTACTGCTGGAGATTTGCTCAAACGAAAGAAATATAATCTTAACTTCCAGACAATTTTTTATTTAGGTTCATTGCTTATGATGAGATAATGCTCTACATGAACATGGAAGTTTAAATATTTTTTGGAAATATGTCGTCAGCAGCGCTCATCTCAGTGAAATCAACTAATCAATATCGTCCATAAAAGTCTCCCCATACTCCTATTTCGCTCCAGCTGACTCATTATCATGGTCATGTTGTCGATCCTCCAAATAGGCAGAGAATAATATTTTTTTGCATCGAACGGATGATATAAACTCTCCAATGTGACATGATTTTCCTGTAATTTTTCAACACCCATCAGATGACAATGTTTAAAATGTGTACCAATTACATTTTCGAAGGGATTGTATATATGCAAACCTCTGCCATTAAATCTTCAACAAAGTATTGTGCCCAACAGTTCGTCTTAACGAAGGCTTTGGTAACTTCAAAAGTCTTGGACATTTTGTCACTTCCATATGTTCCTACCTTCACTTGGAATACAATCTGGCGACACATTACCTCATAAAGAACCTTGAACACATATTGTACTCTCTGATCCTATTTCAAATTTATAGGTTGTCAATAGATCCTTTACCAAAAGTTGACATCTTCTACATTGAATATTTATAAAAAAAATTATGGTATTGTGGATCGTTGCTTTCTAAGATTGTAGTTTTCAAAATTGGTCTCTTCAAGTCCCACGGCTTTCTAAGTTTATATATCCTGTTTTTTTTAACATTTTAGTTAGCCATATTATGTTTGTTACTAACTTTAAACTTGATGTTATCTTCTACTGTGAACTTTATGTAATTTCAGAATCGAAATAGTTATACCTCTTTCATTCGTATCAAATAATCCATCGTATATCCCAACAATTCTTCTACAACAATTCCTTTCTTTTGTCGTTTCCGGACCATCGGTAGCCATTATTATCAAATGCAATTTGTATAATTTTTGTTGATGTTATGTATTTGCAATGTTCATTTTTCTTAAATAAATAGATTGTGGAAAAACTAAAAAAAAAAGGACATAAGTATTTCATCGGGTCTAAGTTACTATATCCAAAATACTCTGGACACTGCTTCTGGTGCCTTGTTTCCTCAAATTCATCGCTGCATTCTAGACAGTACATGCAACACCAATCATTTGCGAAGTGAGCTATTTGCGCAAGTGTGGTAAACGTATCCCTTACCTGTAATAATAATAACAACACGTCAATTTTTTTCAAGGCGTCCAATTGTAAATGGTATGAATCTAATGGATTTGAATTGTACCTCAATCTTAGATATCACCTTCTTCTCACATAACATAGCAATTGAGGAAGGATAAATCTTGACCACTCTTTACATATGCAGAGTTAGCCAAACTATGTTTTGAAATTGTATTACGTGGAAATTATTATTAATCCATATTTTAGTCGGCTCCTATCGAAGCCGATCTAATTAGTCCTATAGAAGTTAATCTTAAATTTTTGACCTTATTTCTTGACCTAATTATTGAAGTATTCTCACTCATGTTCTGCTTTGTGTGATCTACCAATCTGTATCTACTCTACCTTCTAACCCAGTGAATGAAACATATACATATTGATCCGTAATTTGATATTGTTGATTTGTAATCAAGAGGTTGCATGATTTGAGAATGTAAATATAAAAAATATTTTATAAACATCGGAGGCGAAATTTAGATTTATGATTTAGAGTTTTTTATGATGATTTTGATGAACAAACAAATATTTTCAAACAGTTGTTGTCTTTTTAGGTAGTTGTCGCGAAACAACTCGACATTGATGGTCTTTCAGGAAAAAAAATGTAATAGTACTTGAGAGAGCGATAATGTTCTCTTACGTGGGCACACCAATTGCCTTTATATAATACGGATACCATTTCGGTGATCCAATAATCATGATCATATTGTCTTATACGTTCCGGTATCATCCTCGAAATATTTGATTTTTGTCCTTATCAATGGTGCTAAAAACAACCAATTACATCTTTCACAATACAATGTTGCATGTTTTGTGAAGATTGTTTTTTTACTCGGTCAATAAAACTCACTAAAAAGCAAAAACTATTATTATCCACTACTATTACCAACACCCACCACCATAAAAAGCATCCGCTGCCACTATTTCTTCCACCAATAGTAATGTTACGGCATCCACCATTCACAAACACCCGCCACCGTTTATACTAACCCTACTTCCACTACCACCATTAGAATTAATATAGCTTTTAGTACAATTATTTATTAATAAAATTATGTATTTATGTTAGATTATTGAAGGGACATTTATAATAGAAATTTAATTAATCATTATAAACAATCAATGAAACACTAATTAATAAAGTATTTAAAAATGGTTAAGTTAAACAAACCCCAACGATAAATTTATCTTTGCCAAGGACAAATCCTGACCACTCTTTACATAGATAAATCGATAATAAATAATTTCATATGTTCTGATCTTGATTCGTGTCGTTCGTTTAGTTATTACATAACATGGCACTTGATTGCACCAATTTTTTAAAATTGACATGTGTTTTATCGAGTTTATTTTAACATTAGAATGATCAACCACGTTTTATACTTTATAATATAACGTTACATATTTTGTGGCATTACAAAATTAGCATAATATGTTTTTTTCACCAATACCCGCCACCACCATAAAACCATATGAATCCATTTTTTTTATCCACCACCACCTAGTGGCAGAGCCAAGGGTTGACTAACCTGGCTCTTACCCCTTAAATTTTTAATAACTACATGAATTTTTTAGTTTATTTTATAAATAGTACTTTGTACATATATATTTATGGTTTAGTCCATCAAAGTTTACACGTTTTTTTTTTTTTTTTAAAAGTAGGCCTCCTCAATGTCAATTTTTGACTCCACCACTGCCACCATCACTGCCGCCCACCCCATGTAGGTTGTTGGACGCAATTCTAATTTTCAATCACAAATGCCATGTATGAGGTTTAGATTGAACAAAATGTCGTCAATTGATTGGTTTCATTATTTTTTTTTCCGTGTATATATTCTTTTTTGTATTGCAATCAATTTTATTTTAACACTAAAAAATCATGATTTATACGATATAGTATCAAAGATAACAGGGGTACCATTTGGGTGATCCAACTACGATCATGAAAATATTATCTTGTATGATATCATCTCGGAAATATATGGTACCTTCCTTTATCAAAAGTGTTAAAAACAACCAACCACATCTTCCACACTACGATGTTATCAATGTTGTAACGACAACATAAAATTAATATTGTCCATCACTACTCACCAGTACTCACCGTCACTACTTCTTCCACCACAAACCAGGGGCGAAGCCAGGATTTTGAGGAAAGAGGGAGAAAAAACTCTTGACAAGTTGGATACATGTGAAAAATGGACTTCGTATCCCATTTTATGATAAAAGAACAAAAATAAATATAATTGTGCTTGGCGCCGCCCTTAACCACCACTAATCTTTCGGCCTCCACCTCTTCTACTACTCATTGTCGCCAAAAATGTCTATTGATATTATTTATCAAAATTACTTATTAATAGAAATACATATTATAATTAATTAAGAAAAAATTTATAATTAAAAAAATGATTAGTCATTTATTATGAGCAATTAGTGAAACACATATTAATAAAACACTTTATAATGAATAAATTATTTATTATGTGCAATTAGTGAAACACTAATTAATAAAGAAATTATGATATTTAAGTTGAACAAACCACCACCATTGATTTATCTTTTCTATTAATTCCAACCAAGGTGGAACACTGGTTAGAGGCCACTCTTATGACACAATAGGTCATGATTCGAACCTCCCCGTTATAATTTTTGAAAATCCATCCATATCTTGACTTGAGTATTCATTTTTCATTCATAATATTGGAATTAATGCCACGCGTGCGAGTTGTAGGGGGTGGTCAGGAGAACCACAACCCTTGATTTATCTTTGTCTGGACAAATCCTGACCACTACTAACACAGGCTAACTTATCCTAGCTTTGTTTTGTACTAATGAAATAACTTTCCAAGCCTTTAAATAAATTAACTTGAATTGGCTCACACAAAAAATAAGCAACTACCTATAATTCCTAGAGACCTGTATAAATTATGTAGTATTTGTTCCTTTGATACCTTCATAATCATCTCTAACTCATATTTTATGTGGAGTTTTAATACATTCAACGCCAACAACAATAATATGGAGAATTTAAGCGAGGTGCAGAGGAATAAACAAAGATATATTGTGAATTGAATCAATGTATAAACAGCCTAATTTAACAAGTACGGAGATGTTGTTGAAAGTCATATATAGGTTTTGCAGTCGGCTCATATTGACAAAAAATGTAACAATAATATTCATAAAGTATTTAATAGGATCCAACCACAACTGGTCATATCATAAGGATTTTGAAGGAGTCTTATTCTCTGCGATGACAATTATATGTAATATTAGTTAAGATTGAAGTTAGAGCTTTAAGTCCAGTTTTTTCTATTATTATATATATATATATATATCCATATTCATAGTTTATAATAATGTAAGGTTACCAATTAAAAAAACAAACAAGTGTGGTAGTATAACTGTCCATTGCATAGCTTTGATGTTGAAATTTGAGATTCTTATAATTCTAGATTTAAAACTTGATCGAAAGGATACAAATCAAAAAACTCATGCATACATTTAACTCGTCAAAACTATTATACGACAACTCCTCAAACGAACATTAATAAGATAATTGTCTATGCTTTTTAAACCGTTTTTTCCATAAAGCTACTGCCAATTTATTAGAATTGTGTTACATGTGTACAGTCTTAACCAGTGTCGTTGCGGAAAGGGTTATTTCTAGTATGAGACAAATCAGGAATCATTTGACAATTGAGTTGTGACCAAGCTAGTGTATAAAATAAAAAGATTAAGATTTTTTTAATCTTCATGATTTTTCTATCTTCTGGTTCATTATTCTGTTTTCCTATGAAACCTTAATAGAGAATAATATCTAGAGATTTTTAGTTTGTTATTGAAGACGTAGTTTCGGTGATAAAGTTATTCGTTGCATTTTTGGATTTGCGATTTGAGGTAGGCGCAACACCAACTTTTAAAATTATTTTGATTAAATGTCTTAAAAATTATTGATTCATGACTTTGGTATGATTGATGTTGTGCGCATGATTATATCTAAAAAATATTTTGACGGGATACGAGATATCCTTGGGAACGGATTTGATTCCCTAAACCCACGTGGGCCTCCCTGGGGCGAGCGGTTAATTGATTTGATTATTTGTATTGATATTGGCTCCCTGGGACGAGCGATTAATTGATTTGATTCTTTGTATTGATATTGGCTTCCTGGGGCGAGTGGTTGATTGTTTGATTCTTTTTATTGATATTGGATCCCTAGGGCGAGCGGTTAAAATTGATTTTTGATTATATTGTGACTGCAATATGGATGACATGATGTGAGATAGGAATGTTGTGGTTAAAATCATGTTTTGTTTTAATTAAAAGAGTCGAAAAATGTTTTCTAGCTTCTTTGCCTACTTATTGTCAAAACTCACGTCGTATTATGATAAAAATTCCAGATTTGATGCATGACAAGGAGTTGATCAAAAGTGGAGCCTAGAGAATGACTTTAGATTCTTAAATTAGTTGTTTATGCCTAAAATATTATTTTAAGATGTAACTAATCTTATTTTCAAAGCTGTAAAATATTGTATGATGCTGAGCTGACTATATATCATTTTACCTAGAAGGTTTTGGTATAATTCTTTTTATAATGAATTTATTTAAAACATCTTAAGGGACATTTGGTGAAAATTGGAGAATTTTCTGGAATCCTGTTATTACGAGGGAAAGAACGCATACGAGGAGGGAAAGAAATTTAACAAGTTCCGGTCAATTTCAGGTCCAAGTCAAAATGTTAAAAAAGATTTTATTTTTTTTTCTGAAATGCCAGATCTGTCCTTACTGTCATCTCCACTTTCTGCATCGAACAATAGCTAACACCAAAGTTAATGAAATTCTGTTCAAGCTTTCACTTACTGATTTGTTAGGACGTACTATTAGTTTTGAGAATAAGCAAACTCTCTTGTCACAAATTTTTAGCCTCTTTATGCCCATTCAAATACCTGAGCAATAATGCACAAGTGGATTAAATCTACTTTCATTAAAAACGTCCCTCAAATCATCATTTTAAACTAAGATCAAGATCAGACCGCCCGTAAAAACAACAAAAAAGATTAAGAATTAGACGTAAATCGTTCATACTTTCTACCCCTTTTTCAGTAATTGGTCCAAGCACGTCAATCACAACATGATTTACTCCCTGAATACTACTCATGTATTGCAGCTTGTTTGGTGTTAGTATCTTACAATATTGCTAGGATAAGGTAAGTGAGTGGATCCCTTAACTTAATTATTTGACTTAATTTTTCACTTAAGTCTCTGACCATTGATTAATCCATCTCCAGCCGTCCAAATTATAAGACCTAATATAGTTAAAATGTTGTTTTGCTCGGCTCAAGCCAAGCCGATAAATGCATCCCTACCGTAAATATTTTTAAATATATATTCTGTTACACAAATCAAGGAACATCATCTTCCTCTTTCACTACTTCAGCGTCAGTTGAGACTTCATGTTTTGAATCACCACTTTCCTTCATTTTTGGTGATTCAGACTGGTTAGATAATTCATTGTTGATCTTAAAGGAACAATTGTAACACTATTTTGTTGATATTGTGAACGAATTCTTTCTTTAGCTCCTAAAGCTTTAGGGAACTATCTTCGTTTATAGACAGATTATATGCAATTGTCAGCGACGTATGGTTAATTTGAATCATCTCTAGTTGTTGTCGTTCTTTTTGTGTTAAGTTTTGGTAGTTGTTAGTAATCCAGATAATGGGATTTTAGTTTGTATCAAGATTGTCTATATAATATGTAGCTTGATTACCTAACTAGGTAGGTAGATCAGATTGCACTTGCCCCATACTAGAAAGCTAAAACGTTTGCCAAGAAGTCTGCATCATACACATGAAGGGTATTGTACTGCCAATTCCTTCAATCGGTAGAGAGGTTATCTCTATTGCTATTCGGAGATTGTCTCTATTGAATGCCTCTGTTAAATCCTTTGCTGAGTCTGGCATGTAACGATTAGTCCGCAATCGTATCCTTTTCAGTGGACTCACAGTTTTATGATTATGCACATCTAAAAACTTTGTCACTCTCCATTGGTTTATAGTTTTCTTATGAAGTAATCGCATCTCTGCGTTACACCCACACTGAATTGTACTACAACTTTTAAAGTTTTCATTTATTCCCTCAACTTTATCTTTCTTGAGTTGTCATTCACGCGAACACACAAAATGAGCAGATTTTGGAGAAATTACTAATAATGTAACCGAGAAGAAGATACTTAGCTCAAAATAATGTTGCTGATGTTGCTGCACAGAAAATGTAGAGGCACGTAAACTACGCTGTCCTAAAGGCAATATCGCCTGCCACTCCTCTGAGATGCTACAGCAGTTGGCGAGTCACCTCCAGGATACAACTACAGTTAGTACCCCTCAATGTAGCATACAATGAGGGTACCCTTAGAGCTTGGCAGAACTTAAAAACAGTAGAAGAGATGTTTACAGAAAAACAGAGGAAGAGTAGAAGAGATGTTTCTCTGTGGTGTGTGATGTGTGTTTTCTGAGCTTACAACTACTCTCTTATATAGTGTTTGTGTAGTTACAAACAAGAAAGAAAACCCATGCGTATGACAGTCAAAGAAAACCCATGCGTATGACAGAAATACTGGTAATGTTGGGTTAAAGATAGTGCATGGAGCAGTGTGTTGCTGCCAAGCCAAATACGTACATACAAGGGAGCCAGGACAAAACACGTACAGACAAAGAAGCCAAGACAAGCACGTTCAGACAAAGAAGTCAGGACAAAACACGTGCAGACAAAGAAGAGATTCTTCTGCTTGTGTGGAAAACACGTACCAAAAATTTCAGCAAAAAGATAGGATCTAATGAACCCACACCCACACCCACACCCACACCCACACCCGGACCCGAGCCCGGCCCGAGCCGTGCGTGCTTCTGTGCGAAGCACCGCGCGTACGGGAAAGGCAACCTTGCCCTAGTCTAGGCCTTCCCTCAAAGCACAAAAGTCTAATGACCCAAGGGCCATGCCGTTATAGCCAATTCTATGGTATTTAAGTCTAAAACTCTTTAGATTTTAGTCAATGTGGGACTATTGTTTTATCTATTCAAATGAAAAAACAATTAATGGGCAATAGGTATAGGGATCAAAACATAGTCCATGTAAAAAATTGGTATTTTTTAAAGCGTTTTTTCTACCAATCCCCCACATGAAAGATAAAACATATCGACGAAATACGAGAAAACATAATACATCAATATTAGGCTAAGGTGTCCCAGAGATTGAACCTTAACTTAGTGAGAGGTTACCGGAACTGCTTGTTGTTACGGTGAACACAATGTCTTGAACCGTCAACAGTGAGTGCAATTCAGAAATAATAACCACACTTTGATGTCTCAAAGAAAAAGAAAGCTGCCAAGCTCTTGCCGTTGTGCCCGTTTTGGCCGTGGGCTAAATCCCGGACTTAATGAATGTCTCTAGAGAAAAAGCTCAAATTCTCATAGGAAGCGGCCCCACTTCCAACATCCACATAGGTGAGTCCATTAAGAGTGTCCTACCACATTCCGCTTTAAGCAAAGCCATGGAACTCATTAAGATCTTGACAGATCATCCTAAAACATGCAGGCAACACTATCATACGGTTACACCATAGGGAGGGACAAAGATAGTGTTTTCTCTCGACATCACCAAAAATTAGTTATCTCATTGAACCTTGATCTTGGAGCTCCATTCACAAGGTTGAGTGTCCTTCATGGCGATTTATTCTATGAGCTTGAGTCCCATCCCCTTCGATGTGGATCTAACTACCTCTCTAGATAACCCTTTCGTCAAAGGATCTGCAATATTCTCTTTAGACCTTACAAAGTCTATAGAGATGATGCCAGTAGAGAGTAGTTGTTTCACTGTCTTGTGTCTTCTTCGAAGATGTATCGACTTTCCGTTGTATACACTATTCTTTGCGCATCCAATAACAGCTTGACTGTCACAGTGGATTGCGATCGAAGACACGGGCTTGGGCCAGAGTGGAATTCCACCCAGGAAACCTCGTATCCATTCAACTTCCTCTCCAGCTTTCTCCAAGGCTATAAACTCAGACTCCATGGTGGATCGGGCTATACATGTCTGTTTGGTAGATTTCCATGACACAGACGCACCACCAAGTGTGAAGATGTACCCACTAGTGGATTTGCACTCATCTGAGTCTGATATCCAGTTAGCATCACAATACCCTTCTAGCACAGCAGGATACTTCCCAAAACTTAAGCAATAGTTTGAAGTTCCTCTCAGGTACCGTAGAACTCTGTAGAGAGCATTCCAGTGATCCTGCCCAGGGTTGCAAGTGTACCTGCTTAATCTACTCACAGTATAGGCAATATCAGGTCTTGTACAGTTCATTAAATACATAAGACTTCCAATAACACGAGAATACTCAAGTTGATAAATACCCTCACCCTTGTTCTTTTTCAATTTGCAATTGGGATCATAAGGAGTAGTTGCAGGTTTAGCATTTTCATGATTAAATCTCTTAAGCACAGTTTCAACATAATGAGATTGACTAAGACTATATCCATCAGACATCTTTCTGATTTTCATCCCTAAGATTACATCAGCA